>NC_062571.1:36825381-36837881 GCF_022837055.1 Prionailurus viverrinus
CCCTGGAAAGGCTGTGAAACAGTACCTGTGGGTCCTGGAGGGCCTTTCTGGAGGACTGAGGACGTGGTGGTGGCGGCTTGGCAAATGCCTGAAAGGAGGGCCTTTTAATAAAATGCTGTGTGTCCATGGCTCAAATCTAATGACTTTTAAATAGCTTGTAGGAAGGGAAAAATCTCCATTGTAGAGTCTGAGAGAGTCACCCCAAGGGAAGTGCCATTTTCCAGACATGTCTCAGAACCCCGGAGTCCCCTAGGCCCAGAGCAGATGATGATGTGTTGTGCCTTAAAGTTTGCTTCTTCCCTACCCCCCACCCCCACCCCACCAGTCGCTCCTCGTTTTATTTTTTTTCCCTTGGTTTTACCACTGTGTGACCTCGTGTTGTATTTTTTCTGAATGACAATGAAAGTAATTGAAAATATTGATTGGCAGTACAGTTAAGTTGTCAACACAACCATTTAATTTGTCAGGAGGACTTGTTAAATTGTCAAAAATCATATAAAAAAACTCCTTCAGTCACTGATGATATACATTAGAGATGTTCATGAATCAAATGGGCCATTTTGGAGATAAGTGTTGAAGAAAAATTTTGAAATGGTTTTCTTCAGATACGTTTGCGTTCTCTCCTTTTTCCTCTCTCATCTTTTCCTCTCTCTCTCTGATCACTCATTGCAAAGAATATTGGAACCATTCTGGCGAGACAAGGTAAGTGAGGGATACTTGGGTGAGTGGAGGCCTCACTAAGTGTATCACATGGCAGAACAAGATTATTTTATAGCAATCCAATTATGATATTCTGAGCCAAATACTCTGAAGTTATTAATTAAGAGAAAAGGCATGGAAGGTTCCTTTTCCCATTATGTGTGGGATTTAAAACATGGATCTTGGATTTTTTTTTTTTTTAAGGAAATTGTCTTTTAGGGGCTCTGGGCTCTTATCTCTGTCAGCCCTGTATGAAGATGGGTATGCAACATCCTATTTCCTGTTGAAATGCTTGAGGCACTGCTGTAATCTTCCTGCATTTTCACTGTTGTTAATCTAGTTCCTGAAGGGCCTATGTTCCCAAATGGAATTGGAATTAGCTTTATTTAGATTAATTTAAGAACAGTACTATCTGCTCCCCATTGGTCAAAATGAGTCAGGTCATTCTTGATATCATTAGTCTTTTGCTCTACTTGATTTAATAGTGTATTAGGGCTCAGAAATCCAACTTGGCCTAGCTTAAGAGAATAAAGGATTTTATTGGAAGACTACTTAGGTCATTCCCATAGTTGCCAGAAGGGCTGGTGTGGTAGGCAAAATTCTAAAAATGCCCCCTCCCCGAGTATGTGCCCCATAGTCTTGAGAATTGTGAATGTACCATCAGTGCCAGGATTGTGTTACGGTGTAATGTAGACCTTTAAAAAGGAGAATCGTGCAGGGCACCCAGGTGGCTCAGTCAGTTGAATGTCCAACTTCATCTCAAGTCATGATCTCAGTTTGTGGGTTTGAGCCCCATGTTGGGCTCTGTGCTGGCAGCTCAGAGCCCAGAGCCTGCTTCGGATTCTCTGTCTCCCTCTCTCCCTGCCCCTCTCCTGATCACTTACTCTCTCTCTTAAAAATAAACAAACACTGATAAAAAGGGTGGGATTATCTTAAAAGTGACCTTTAAAAACAGGGATTATCCAGGTGGGCCCAATCTTATCATACAGTCATTAAAAGCACAGAACTTTCTTCAACTGGTGGAGGAAGAGGATGCCATAGATATTTGAAGCAGGAGAGGGATTTGACATGTTGACTTGATGATGAAGGGTTCCTGTGAGAAGGTATCCCAGCAGTTTAGAGAAGCAGAAAATGTGTCCCAGCAGGTAGCCAGGAAAGAATCAGAGACATCAGATCTGTAACTACAAGGAAATGGATTTTGCCAATAACCTGAATGAGCTTGGAAGGTGATTTTTTTTCCCCTTGGAATCTCTGGATTAATATTCCACTCTGAATGATGCCATGATATTGGCCTTGTGATAGATACCCTCGGTGTCTGAGGTTGGGGTGGGCAGGTGAATGTAGTCCTAGGATTGGGGTCCTGCATCCACTTTTGTGTCTGGGAGGCAAGCTGTACCCTCCCATGATAGGCAGAGGCCTGTCACAAGCTCATGGACAGCCCCAAAAGAAGGGAATGCAGTTCTGGGAAGATAATGCAATAAATGCCCACCTAAAGTAACACTTAATTTCATGTTAAGATGTGTGTTTTTTCACATTTTAAAATCTCTGACATGGGGATGTATCTTGCCATGTTATGGGATCTTAAGAAAGAAAGCTATGACCAGGGTCTATCATGGCATATTTGTCTCTGCTGGGCCAGTCTTGGCTGCTCTCTTGGAGACTCCTTTGAACTGTAACCCCTATGGTTTTAGTCAACAAACTACTGAAGGACCATTTGAGGGAAGACTAGAACTCAGTGTTGTCTGAAAAACTTCTATTGGCATTTCCTGATAAGATTGAGAACTTGTTTGTATCAAAATGTGCAGAATGCATGTTGGTGGCTGCATCAGCTACACTCTGGACTGACAGAGAAGATGGTATTTTGTGTGGAAAACATGAGCGTTGATCAACTCTGAGTTGAAAATTGCTTCCAGAGAGTTTTTAGAATACCTTATGCCATATATTTCATGTATGCATACATACACGAGTGATAAAAATATGTCTGAATTGGCCAAAAACAACTATTTTAATAAGTGTAAAATAAAAATTCAAAATTATTGGAAAGCATTATGTTTTAGTTTAATAGCATTGCTTTTTTCTTAGTGGTACATAAAATCATAGAATATTAAAATCAACAACATATTAGGTTAATTAATTTTAAATAAAACATTTTTGTGTAGCACACATTAGTTACCTTATAAAATAGGGATAGTTTACTTGGAAAAGTGGAAATTGGAATTTTGGCCTTGTGATTGGCTGGAGAAATTGGTGCCTTTTCAAGTTTAAAGTTGCTAAGGTGTTTCTTGATTGGAATCGAGGGAAGAAGGTCAAGAGCCTGACATAGATTAAAATTAAGCTAATCGTGTGCCTCAGCCTTTACACTCCACAATTGTCCACACATGTCTCTGCTACTCTCTACTACCTGCCTCTGGGCTCTCCACTGGAATTTGCTACCAGACAGGAGTGGGTTGAAAAGTGGTGGGCTGTAACGAAAGTGGTGAGAGTAGGTACCTTTGGTATTGGTATCAGGGCTTTGCTTTTGTTTCTGGCCCAGATTGGCATTCCACTATTGCAGAAAGAACACAGGAGACCCTATTTTTTTTTTTTTATTTTTTTTTTTTAACGTTTATTTATTTTTGTGACAGAGAGAGACAGAGCATGAACGGGGGAGGGGCAGAGAGAGAGGGAGACACAGAATCGGAAACAGGCTCCAGGCTCTGAGCCATCAGCCCAGAGCCCGATGCGGGGCTCGAACTCACGGACCGCGAGATCGTGACCTGGCTGAAGTCGGACGCTTAACCGACTGCGCCACCCAGGCGCCCCCAGGAGACCCTATTTTTGTAGCACCTTTGCCATTACCGAGCTGTGAGACCTTAGTCTCAGGACTTAACCTGTCTTGGAGTTCTCTCTTTCTGCATGTGTGTAATGGGATTGCTAAATCAGAGCACCTCAGATGTTCTTTGCTGCACTAATGTTTTGCTGTTACAAAATTTGCCCAGTCTCCCTTATTGCACTTCTTGGGTGTCCCATATCTAAGTTGGCTCATATTTTTTGAGTGCCTGTGGCTTGCTGAGCTCTGTGTGAGAGAGAAGCTAAAGATGCAATTCTTCCCCTCGAGGAGCTTGCGTTTTCATTCCAGAGACAGGACAGAGACTTGAAAAGGGAGAGTTGAAAGAATATGTGAGTAGCTAACTGAATGAACAGTGTGGACTGTTAAGAACGTTCTAGAGAGGCTTTGTTTTGGTTAGCAAGGAACAAGCTGGAGGGTCAGGGGGAAATGGTCTGTGAACTTAAATCAATCAGGACTGCTTATTGTGTTTGTCTATTGGGGTCTCTGGATTGCCTCTCATTTGTCCTCATTCTGGGCATTTAAATGGGCTCATGTCAGCTGCAAAACACATAGGGACCTTTAGGGCAGTCTTCCCCCCCCCCCCCCCCCGCCTCCGGGCTTCATTCAGAGGCCTCTGAAGGTCAAAATGGAAATTGGGTGCCTGAGTCCCATTTCTTCACACCCGTCTAGACCTGCCACCAGGGTTTGGGTCACTGCCATAGCCAGTTCAGGGTCATCTGATACCAGCAGTCTTTCTGCTCCCTGAGGTCATTCGGGCACTGAGCTAGGCTCCTCCTTCCTGGTTGCTCTGCTATTCCTTAGCTAGTTGTCCTGGTCTTCGTGGCCAAATCTGGCTCACCAGCAACATATGTCTGTTCCAATCCATGGGAAGAGGGGAGTCAGTGTGAAGCATAGCCTGCTGCTTTTTTCGGGTGTGACATCAACTTTGCACACAACACTTGGCTGATACTCCATTAGCTTTGTCTTAGTCACATGGCACCACTGAGCTGAAGGGTAACTGGGAGATGTAGTCTCTAGCCGGGCTGCCACGTACCCGGCTACAATTCAGAGGGAATTCTGTAACTGAAGCAATGAAGGGAGGAAGTGTGCCAGGGGACAGTTAGCAGTCTACCATAACTGCTATCATTGAATCTTTGCTGTTTTTGCCTTCCATTCCACTAATGAGTTCCTTGAGCCAGTGTTTGTACTCACCTTTATGACACCAATGTTGATGTTAGAACTTGGTGCATAATAGATGCTTAAAAACTGTTTGCTAAATGAAGGAACACTGTCAGTGAATGAATTGAGAAACAGAAGAGTGACAGAGCCTGAAATTTGGGATCCTTCGTTCTTTTGTGCCCCAAGCAGTGTTCTTTGTATTTTGAGTACATGTAGCTGAGCTATGGGTGGGCCGCACTGCATTTAGCCCATGAGAGGATGCTTGGCTACGCCCGCCACGCAGTCTTTGAACCCAGGACTGGGGGAGATGCAGGAATATTTCATTAATCCTTGCACCATTTAGCCTCCTTATCGAATGGCCCAGACCTGTTCTTTGTTACGGACAACAATGAAGGGTGCCTTTAAGAAATCTCCAGTGAGTACCGAGGCATTGCAGATTAGGTCAGTAGAACTGCTGCTAGGTTGAGCATGATGGATGAGCAGGAGAATGAGTTTCTGCTGCACGGTATTGTGAAATCTTTTCATTGTCACCAACGGGCCTATGAGGAACTGATGAATGAGGGAGCAAGTGTCAGAAACGCCCTTCCTTGCCCCAGTACAGTTTTAATATCTCCCTGAGCTACAGGATGAGTATTGATAAAAGTAAAGTTTAAAAATAGCCACAGAGTGATGGGTAGCCATGATTTAAGGAGAACAGCAATGGGGTTAGAGAGGGTTCATTTTCCTGAAAGTGCATGAGAGGGAGAGAGCGAGAGGGAGACAGAGAGAGGAGGAGAGAAGTGGTGCGGCTGGACTGTGAGGGGAAAGAGCAGGAGGCTTTTATAAGAAGCTAATGTGATGAGGATGACGAGGGCTTTGATGGATGAGTTAGATCCATCTGGTCGCAGTATATGTAATAAATAGCTGTGCTCAGGTTTGACCTCTCCCACTTACCAGACACATCTTTCTCTTTTGGGATATCCAGGAGGGAGCTTCCATTAGAGGAAAGAACCCGTCATGAGCCAGAGCTGGGGATGTTTATGGGCTTGTGCAGAGGGCAGAAAGGAGATGGTATCTGAGTTACAGGTTTATAAACTGAAAACTGTAGGCAGCCACAGTGCTGGTGATAGAAGTGCATTTGCGGGGCTGCAGCTGCTTCTGAGGTGTGGAGGGGAGAGGCACCAAGTAGGCGGGCACAGGTGGTGGGCAGTGGTCCCAAGGGCTGTGTAAGGGATACCTTGGTTTCTTGCTCACGGCATTTCCAGGTTCCTTTTGTTGTACCTTCCCTTGCTGGGACCAAATGTTAAATTAGGCTAGAATTGAATGGGCCTCTAACTAGGTACATAATTTTTAACTGGGATGGTTTGGCAATGGGGTATTCTGGTGAATATAATATTTAGAAACATTATAAAATGTGTTCAGTCATATTTCTGCCTTAGAAAAGTCACAAGAGTTAATATATCATTGTAGGCCTTTGTGTTTGTGTTGGCTTACTGTTTATACATCAGTGACTGCTACCCTCCCTTGAAGATATGCCAAAGGCATCCCCAAAAATACTGGCTAAAAAGCTTACTCAATTTCTCTAATAAATGTACAGCTTGAATTTTTAAGCCATTTTTTGATAACTGAAGTTTTGGGAAAGGAAACATCATAGTCAAAAAACAGGAGGGAAGTGGATCTTGCCATTGGATTGTGTATAATGGGCAGCAGATTTGGAGAGAAAATGGAAAATGGATCTGCCTCAAAGAATAAGTGGAAAATCAGAAAACTGGCAGCTTGTTTGCTTCCTTGGGATCAAAGGGTCTTCGAGAAAACCCAGTTAGATGTCCCTCCCCATCCCATTTCCCTATTCTTCCTGGAAGAACTGGCTGGACTACAAAGAGCAGGTCCCTGCCATGGCCAGGCTGCTATAGCCTCACCCCATGTGGGAAGAGAGCTGTGCTTTGGCCAGCACAACCCTAGCTTTCCTCTTTTGTGTGGGTGGGGGGTACCTCCTGTGCAAGAAGCTGGGGGTGTGCATGTGAAAGCTTGGAGCCTGGCACAGCACGTGTTTGAATTAGAATGTCTGTCCCTAGCACAGTAACTTCTGCCCTCTGAGAATGTGGTTGAAGCTATGGACCCTCTGCCCAAAAACTGGCGCGCACACACATGCACATTATTGCATGTAATTCGAGGGAGTTCGCTACCTCTCTGAATTCCTTACCAGGCTAAGAACTTAGCTAAGTAATTATGAAAGCTTGTTTCACACAAAAAAACTCATGCACACATATACATGACCCTTGAACAGTGTGGGGTTAGAGTCCCCAACTCCACATGAAGTCCAAAATCATTGTATAACTTTTGACTCTCTAAAAACTTAACTACTAGAAGGCTACTGTTGACTAGAAGCCTTAATGGTAACATAAACAGTTGATTGATCCACATTTTGTGTGTTATGTGTGTCATATGCTATATTCTTACAATACAGTAAGTTAGAGAAAATATTAAGAACACCCTAAGGGGGAGAAAATACAGTTATAGAACACTGTACTATAGTGAAAAAAAATCTACATATAAGTGGACCCTCCCAGTTCAAACCCATATTGTTCAAGAGGCCAGTGTGTATGAAGACACACACACACAACACACACGTATGTATAATGTATATATGTCTGCTTGTACACGTGCAATGACTAATATGTCATCATGTACAACTTGTTAATGATCAATATTCAGTGTGAAAGGAAACCCAAGACTCTGCCTGCTTAAGAGTATGTTAGTCATGTAATTTAAAAATTGTTTTGGTGCTTCTGTTTGCTTTGAGTATTGGTTAAAAGCTACCGCAGAAATTCTCCCTTTGCAAAATCAATAAATAAATGAGTGGATTAAGGCTTCTCCAGGGGGCCACACAACAGAACCCTGACCAAGGTTTCCTTTGCCTTTGCTAGGTTCCCATCCCCATTTTCGCTTCTTTCTGTCGTTGGTGGCTCTAGTTTTCGTATGTCATGCCCATCCTGGCCAATGCCCTCTCTTCACGACATGCCCACATGCTGCAAACTCACTTCATTTATGTTTGTTCACAACTTCAGTTTCGTAGTCTGAGCTAGATGTTAGGAAGAAAACCGAGCCCTAGAGGTATCCATACTAAGGTGTGAATGTCTGATCACTGCGAATTCCCTATGGATAGTCATATTTAAAAGAGGACATGTTTTAACTCCAATCGCTCTTCAACTAGTGTATTTTGGACAATATACAAAAGGAAGAATGTTAGGCACTGGTGTTTAAAAAAAATTAAAAAGGGGGAAAAACTTGGTTAGGGAAAAGAAAGCAGCTGAAGAGACAAAGGATGATAAATGTGGGTATTGTTCTCCATGGAAGAAACACTTGGAATGATTTGAAGGCAGAACCCCACCTTAGGCACCAGGAACACAAAAGAGAGAAAACCTTATGTGGAGAATTTCATAGTCCTTCTAACCGAAGGTTTTTGTAATGGGGGAAGAAACAGATTTTAATCAGATTTTAAGTGACAAATCTGCTTTGCAAATTGAAAAGTCCCTTCCTCTGTGTGTGGGGCAAATTTGTCAAACCTTTGGCAGATTTTTGGTGACATTGTATGAGGATGGCGAGGAACAGTAGAGCCAAGATGAACAGAGGCAAGTTGTGAATTTTAGAAAGTTGACCCCTCCCCAAGATATTTCTCTATTATGGAAATAATAGATGCTTTTTAAAGAAAAAGCAGAGAGAAGAAAAATAGTTCTAATAGTCTTGCCAGTCCCCAAATTAAGAACTCTTAATATTTTGATGTATTTCTTTCCACTTTTTTAATATAGATTATTTTATATCCTGCTTTTCTCTTTATTTTATAGCATGTGCGTTTTCCATATAATTATATACTCCTAATGAAAAGTATTTTAATGACTACATAATATCCTTATAGCAAGGTTTTGTTTCATTTTGTTTCACAATTATTCAGTCCACAGGTACATGTATTCCTCCTGCATGGATTTTAGTTTCTTTAGTTTGAAGCCCTAGAGGTAGAGATACCAGGTCAGAATGTGAACATGTTGGAAGGTCCCTGAGACCTATTGCCACATTGCTTTAATGAGAGGTTATTACAGTGTACACACCCCCATTGGAGCCAAGTCCTGGGCACAGACTTTGAAGGACAAGAGAACCTTGGTTCTCAGTTGAGGGGTGGGTGTAGAGAATTCTCCTTGGAAGCCCGAGAGAGACCAAACTGGGCTGCTTCACAACGTCCTCTTAGGTTACTGTGAGGGAGAATGTGGTCCTTGCCTTTCCCCTGGCTTCTGGTGGTTTGCCAGTAGACCATCTTTGGCATTCTTTGGCTTGAGGTGGATGCATCACCCCAGTCTCTGCCCTCACGTTCACACGGCATTCTCCCTGTGTATGTCTGTTTCTGATTTTTTTTTTTAATAAGGACATCTGTCATGTTGGCTTAGAGCCCACCTTAACCCCCTCATCTTTAAAATTTTTTTAATGTTAATTTGTTTTACTTGAAAGAGAGACACAAAGTACGAGCAGGGGGGAAGGGCAGAGAGAAAAGGAGACACAGAATCGGAAGCAGGCTCCAGGCTCTGAGCTGTCAGCACAGAGCCTGATGTGGGACTCGAACCTATGAATGCAAGATCATGACCTGAGCCGAATTCAGGTGCTTAACTGACTGAGCCTCACAGGTGCCCCTTAATGACCTCATTTTAACCAATTACATCTTTAGTGACCCTATTTCCAAGTAAATTGATGTTCTCAGCTACTGGGGTACAATTCAACTCCTAACAAAAAGGATCCATCAGCCAGTAGGAAATGAGCCATTGAAGACTGGTCCTGAGAGTAAGTCATTTCCCTTCTCTAGGCCTGGGGTTCTCCTCTAAAATGAGGATGTTGGATAGAGCAGTGGTTTTTAAACTGGGGTCCCAGACTGGCAACATCAGCATCACCCAGGAACTTGTTACTGTGAAAATTCTCAGGCTCCAACCCAGAACTACTGAATCAGGACTCTGGAGATGGGGCTCAGAAGTTTGTGTTTTACCATTCCTTCCAGGTGATTCTGGTGCACACTCAAGCTTGAGACCCCCTGGACTATAGGGTCTTCTGGATCAGAATTCTCAAATGTCAGCTTTAGGAACATACGTGGGCATAGCCTGCCTAAAGGGATGGATGTCTAGCAAATGACCCCAGCCAATTTTTTAAACCCAAATGATAGGGGAGCCTGGGTGGCTCAGTCTGTTAAGCGTCTACTTTGACTCAGGTCATAATCTCAGCGTTTGTGGCTTCAGACCCCATGTCAGGCTCTGTGCTGACAGCTCGGAGCCTGGAGCCTATTTCAGATTCTGTGTCTCCCTCTGTCTCTGCTCCTCCCCTGCTCGTGCTCTGTCTCTGTCTCTGAAAAATAAATAAATGTTAAAAAAATTAAAAATAAACTCGATCGATAAACTAATTTTTGTCCTACATAAGTGGCTAAGTAACTAATTCCAGAGTTTTTGTAAGTCCCTTCTGGTCTTCCATTCTGTATCCATTTTTAAAACATTTTTTAATGTTTATTTTTATTTTTTTGAGAGATCACGTCGGGGAGGGGCAGAGAGAGAGGGAGACACGGAATCCGAAGCAGGTTCCAGGCTCTGAGCTGTCAGCACAGAGCCTGGTCCGGGGCTCAAACTCACAAACTGTGAGATCATGACCTGAGCCCAAGTCAGATGCTTAACCAACTGAGCCACCCAGGTGCCCCCATTCTGTATCCTTTAACCCCAGAGAAGTATATTCACTCAAACCAGTGTTTACTGACCAAAGAACTGTACCAGGTCCTGGGCCTACATTGTGGAACATGCTACTTGTGCGGCAATGTGGCTTTTGTTTTCTCTGAACTTCAACTTGCCTGCTGTTTATTCTTATTTCCTAAGGCCAGCTAAGTGGCTGGCCCATAGACCTAGATATAGAAGCATCCTGTTATTGACATATGGATTGTAGATGAAGACCTAATGGAGACTGCTGTGGGATTCAGGGAAGACCAATTAGGGAATTAATTCATTACAGTCCAGCATACATGCTGTTATATCTATTTATTTATTTAGGCTAATGTCTTTTGCTTATCCTTTTACAGAAACAAGTACCTGTCAATAGTTGATAATGTACTTGAATTTCCTTAAGTATATTAAAATTTTACATATCAGGCATTTTATAACAGGAACCAAAGTTTACTTTTTACTCTGGCATCCTGATATTGAGGGTTTTATTTATATTAATAAAGTCATACAGCAATAGAGTCACACACTGGCCAGTCAAACGCTCCATATCTGACATTACCTAATATGCTTTTTCTAGCCATCATACCTGTATGAATGTATTGGTAACCCTTGTTATAGAACAAAGCTGTGCAGAGAATATTGCTTATTTCTCACATCATTAACTGCTGGATAACAGCTGCTTTGTTTCTTTTCTTCAGTCCCTGGTAAGGCATCTTATTTATCTCTTATTCTTACTAATTGTGTTTTGTTCTTTATGTTTCCATACAATGGGCAAGGAGTCCTTGTCACTGTGCCCATGTGGTTTTTCTAAAAGTAAGCTTATTTTCATGAGAGGGTCACAGATCTGGGTACCAAAGGGCTTGGGTTTCAACCCCAAGGTGTTGACTTACTAGGTGAATCCAGGAAGGTCACATCTTTCCCCTTTCTCTCAATCTCTCTTGTCAAGGGGAATGAGTCTTGTTATATCTGCCTTTGAGTGAGGGTGATAGGGATACAGAAATGAAATAGTGGATGTGACATTGCTTTGAAAAAAATAGAAGACTGTGCACAGGTGCAAGAGATTCTATGCATATGTGTGCACGTTTGAAATTTTTGTCCAGTTCAGATTAAAGACAACTTTATTATTACTATTAAATCTGCTTACAGAGCAAATATGCTAAAATGTGTATGTTTAATGGTGGCAGGCTTGCTTTAATCCTTCTTGCTTTGGGGTGCTGCATTTCATTTTCTGGTGATGCGGGCCTGGTAATGATCACCACTGATATTTACCACATTTTATTAATGTTATTTTTATGATCCTGCAGGAGATAATTAGGATTGGGTTTGGTTTTTTTCCATATTGTGAAATTTCAAGCTAAATAGTGACATGGTGGGGAGGAGTGAAATAGTGCAGAGAAGGAATGTGTTACAAATAAACTCAACCCAGAAACCATATTTAACATGAATTAAAATTAATGTAGCTCTGTGTTCATTATTTATATCTATTATGTAGAAAATACGTTACTGGACTCTCAAGAATTGGATGTTAAGAAACGTTCTATCCCTCCTTTTGGAAAGCATCCAATTAACACACCATCCAGAGGGGGGAAGATTGGGGGGTGTGTTAGACAGGAAATATTTTCTTTGATTTATTTATTTTAAAACCTTCATTTAATTTCTAACGTTTAATAAAAGCAGATATTGACTAGATTAAACTAATTAACTTTCTTTATATCAGTGCAAAATTTAATTTCGAGCCAGCCTCTATTGGCCCAACCTTATGTTTTGTTCCATTTTAAAATCTGTTCTTAGACACATAAGTCTGGATTAAGCAAAACATAAAAGGATAAAAATAGTGGAATTAGGAAGATAGTTCTAAGGCCAAAAATCAGATATCTTATAGAAATCATTGCCACTGTATATGAACAGGGAAGATTCTCAGTAAACTTTTAATTTCTAAGAGCTAGATGGGATTTTTGGTTAAGAGTACCTGATCAGGAGTTAGAAGACCCATGTTTGAATCCTAGTTTCAACACTTACCTGATCAGGTTACCATAACATATTTTACCCTCAGTCTCTTTATCTGTAAAATGGGGAAAGCAGTTGTACCTAACTCA